>NC_056739.1:1111125793-1111171380 GCF_019279795.1 Protopterus annectens
CATCAGCTTTTTCAGTTTGATCCACCAAGAGTTTGTCTGAATCTGATATTATGAGACTGGTGGATCACCTCCTTACGGCGAGGGGATGGTCTCCTTCCATGGTTCTTAGCAATGTTAGCTCTGGAACCTTACCTTCTTGCACACCACTGCTTATTCTTCCTTCAACTTCATTTGAGTTTTCAGAGCCTCTGGTACTGATCTTCCTGGCTTCAACTGTTTCGGTGCCAGTCAGAGCTCCTTCTCCAGCACCAGTAGCTACCCTGAGTTCTTCGGGTTTGTTGGACCCAGAGACCTCTTGGGGCCGCGGCTTTGTTCCCAGCTCCGAGGGGCAAGATTCTACTTGGATACTTTCGGAGGCCTTTATGCTCCTCGGTGCTTCGGTATATGTAAGTTCGACTGTGGCTTCAGAGGTGGCCTCCTCGGTGAGGGTGTGGGGCCACTCTTGTCTATTTCTGCTCCAGGCTCACGTCCCTCTATGGGGGGGCCTGACATTGAGGGCCTTGCCTTTTGTGGGGAAACAGTCTATGCCTTCCCTGTTAGACTAAATGTCTTATCTGTCCCCTCGTCCGGAGCTTCCTTCAGTCCCTGCCCTGGGACAGAGGGCACAAAAAATCTCGGGATCAAACCACATTAGTTATGTCATCTTCGGAGACCTCTCTGGAACAACCCACCAAAGAAGTACCTTCGAAGAGAAAGAGTACAAAAGGAAGCACTTGGGACACTCCTGAAGAGTCCTTCACAGAAGATACCAATTTCTGTGTGGGAAGGGTCCCCAAGTCACCAGGGACATCCTAGAAATCCTTGAACAGAGGGGTGGCTGGACTACCCTCCAGCCTTCCTTGCAGGAATCTGTGTACCTAGAGGCTTTTCTTGCCCAGCCCTCTACCTCTTGGATCCTTCCTCCCGTTGACGATCTTAAGTTGATCGCTCAGCGGGCTCGGAAGTTGCCTCTTATCAAGCTGATCCCAAGGAGACCTGACCTTATTCTCTCTGCCCCTCAATGTCACACTGGACCAAATTTCCTGCAGATGCTATGGTGGTATTGGCAGCCACCAAGAAGGAACTTGCTGATGAAAGTCCTACTATCCATCTTCCTAACAATCTTCCTAACAAGAGTGTCTTGGACAATGGATAGATTTAAGAAGCAGTTGTACACTTTATCTCCCTTCACTCTCAGGTGCTTGAATTACATGGCACATTTTTTTATGAGGCTTCAAAGAGATCTGATTAAAGAGTTATCAGAAACTCTTTCAGGAGCAGTAGCTGAATGAGTTTGAGACAAAATGGCTTCTTAGCTCCCCACCCTAAAATCTAGCTCCAACTCGTCCATGAGGCTAATTGCTTATGCTGCCAAAGGGATGACAAGAGCAGCGGGTTCAGGTAGCTATCAGGAGATGCCCCTGGATGCAGTTATGTGATTTTGCAGAGCCATTTAAGTCCTCGCTGTTTGACGGAACATCCCTATTTGGTCCCAAATTTAGAGACGCTAGCCAGATGTGAGAAAGATGGGAAGACAGTTTCTGCCATGGGTATACGCTTTTCCACTCATCAGTGGACTTATTCCAGGAACCGGAGAAGTGGGAGCTTTGGTTCAAAAAGTCCCAAGGACCTTTCCAAGACTTGCATGGCAGTGACTTCTCCTGGGGCAGAGGGGGTAGTAATAATGGAAGATGCCGTTCAAGAGGCAGAAATGGCCTGCAGAATCAGGATTCCAGGGACTCTTTCCCCTGGTAACTGCTGTCAGCACTCCTGAAAGGAGGCCTGATTGCCTTCCTCTAGAGGCAGTCGTGGGGGGGAGGGGGGTGATTATCCCTGCATCAATCTGCCTGTCTAAGGCATATAAATGGGTGCAGGGGATTGTAACCAGAGGTTACAACATCTCTTTCAGAAGAACCAAAAAAGACTTGAGAACAATCCTGGACATTCCACCTAGTCACAGGGATGCAGCAGTCTTAGAAATTCAAAAACTGCTCGACAAAAGAATTATTCATGCAGTCCCACCAGACCAGAGAGGATCTGGGGTTTACTCAAAATTCTTTTTATTGCCAAAGAAAACAAGGGACTGAAGACCAGTTTTGGTTGCGTCAGTTGAACAAATCAGTTCAGCAAACCAAATTCCGGATGGTCGTGATTCAGTCTATACTTCCGTTCTTGGAAAAACAGGCGTGCTCAATAGATTCAGTTCAGGACCCTGTTCTTTGGTCTCATAACAGCCCCCAGGGTGTTCACCAAATGTCTAGCAGTGGTAGTAGCTCACCTCAGACTGCTAGGATTCCAAGCATTTCCATATCTAGATGACTGTCTCCTTACCACTCCTGCCAGGTGTTAACTCTTAAAGGGATGAGATTATACTCTTTTCTCTTTTGTTCCAGCTTAGGAATTACTGCACACAATATTTCATTTCCTTGTATCTAGGGATCAAGTCTATTGCTGTCTCAAAGGCAAAAACTACAGCCGCCTTGGGACCTGATAACATCCCAAGCTGCATTCTACATGAACTCAGGCAGGAACTTGCAGCGCCATTGGGCGCCCTATTCAACCAAACCCTGAGGACCGGTTTTGTCCCAGCTGAGTGGAGGACAGCCACTGTCATCCCTTTACACAAAGGTGGAGCATCCGCTGATCTGGGAAATTGTAGACCCATCAGCCTAACTAGCCTATTCTGCAAGGCCATGGAATGGATCATCATAGACCTCCTTACCAAGGACATTGGCAACCTCCAAACACTTGATCCCACACAGTTTGACTTTGTCACGGGGAGGTCATACCTGTTAAATTTGGTCGACTTTTTTTTGAGACGGTCACCAAAGCCATGAATGAGGCAAAGACTATGCACACCGCTTACCTTGACCTGGCCAAAGCCTTTGACACTATTCCCCACTTGGGCATAACAGATAAATTCTCTCAACTAAGCATCAGTCCATATGTTACCAGATGGGTAGCCCAACTGGCTCACTGATAGAACCTCACCTAGTCAAAATAGGTGAAGCCACCTCAAGCAGTAGACCCTTATCAAGTGGCGTACCCCAGGGTTCGGTCTTGGGGCCTCTTATTTGGGATATACATTTCTGAGGTACAGGCCAAAACCAGTGGACTATGGCTGACCAAGTTTGCAGATGACTGCAAGTTGGGAGCTGTCATCCATTCCCCTAGTGACATGGACATCCTCCAAGAGGGTCTCACCCAAACAAATGACTGGTGCCAGAAACATGGCTTCAAGCTGAATACAAAACAATGCATTATCATCACCTTTAGGGAGAGAGATTTCCCCACAAATTATCACATTAATAGCAACGTTCTAAGCACTCAGTCAGTCATGAGGGATTTGGGCACCCAGATTAATAGCAGCCTGACTGGGCACCCAGATTGACAGCAGCCTGACTTTTGACCACCATGTGGTTGGGAGGGTGGCCTAATGGTTAAGGTGTTTGCCTTTCAAACACAAGGTACAGGGTTTGAGTCTCACAAGGGATAATTGGCTAGGCTTAAAATGGCTCGCAAGGGCAGTTAGCTTAGTACTAATCTATGAACCTATGTTGCTTCCATTGTACGGAAAGCTTTCTACATGGCCCACCTCATAAGTAAGGGTATCTTATCCAAGGACAAGGAGGTCATAGCATCTCTGTATTCTTCCCTTAGAAGGCCCATTATCGAGTACAATTCCCCATTCGACATGTACCTCGCAAAGCACGTGCAGCTGGAGAGACCACAGAGGTTCCTCACCAGGGGAATCCAGGCTTCAGAAATCTACCATACACAGGTTAAAAGCCTATTCCTCTACTCTATTTCATACAGACTCCTCAGAGGTGACCTCTGTCTGGCATACAAGGTGATCTCGGACTTGATGGGGCTGCTGCATATCCACAAGTCAGGCTCCGCTCGAGTAACCCGCACACATGGCCTCAACCTGGTCTCTGATATCAATAGGACTTGCTGGCATGGCAGATTTGTGTCCCAGAGACTCCCCCCACCTATGGAATAGACTCCCTCTCGTCAGGCAGTGTACCTCTTTACCCCTTTTTAAGAGCAATCTGGATAATTGGATGGGAAATAGAAAATACATCCCTGGGATTCCACCAGTGTCCCTGCTGGACAGGGGCATCAGGTGTTGATTTGTCTATGCATGGGCTAAACTCTTGACTAGGCTTATAAGAGCCTCAGGGCCAATAGCCTAGTAACTTCCTATGATCCCAACAGCTGGAATTCATTGGAGGTATGCTAGACACAATCACCGGCATTGTCTCTCTTCCCCTAGAAAAACTTCTTCAAGGGATCTGATCACAAGTCAGCCAGATCATTTGCAGCGAGAAAGTAACAGCAAGACTCATTCTTCAAACTCTAGGGTCAGTGGCGGCCTCTCTCACTCTAGCCCCCCTGGCCAGATATCAGATGCGAGTTCTTCAATGGCTTCTGGCCTGTCAGTGGTCCTTGCTGAAGCCAGTGTCCTATCTGATTATGATTACCAATCGATGCAAAGAAGACCAGAGTTGGTGGCTCCACTCCAGAGAAATTTTGTTAAGCTGTCCTTTTATTCATCCTCATCTCCAAGCCATAGTGACCACGGATGCATCCCAGATAGGCTGGGTGGGCATTATCTGTGAAAGATGGTCCAAGGCATTTGGCCCCAGCTGGAGGCCAATTTGCATATCGGTGTTCTAGAGATGAGGGCAATGCTTTTTGTGTTTGTAGAAATTTCAAAATACCCCCCTTAGGAACAATTGCATTTCAAACAGATCATATGTTGGTAGTGTAGTACATCAACAAACAAAGTAGAACCAGATCTTACCCAAGTGTTCAGTGTGTGTCCGTTAGCAACTTCTTCCAAATGCTTTCTAGTGTCAGCACACATTCCAGGGAGCTCCAACGTGATTGCAGACAAACTGAGCCAATCCATCCTGATGCCTCGTGAGTGGTCTCTCAATCCAGTAGTGGCAGACAAGATATTCATAGGTTCATACTAGGCTATCTGCCCTAGGGCATTTATAAGCCTAGCCAGAGTGTGTATGGCTTTCGCCACCCATTTTAAATTAATTTTGCTGTGCCCTTTTTCGAGGTTAGTATACTGTGCCTCTGTCTAACAGTGACACAGAAGTTATACTCTGGGTAAACCTACGATCTCCCATCCACTCATCAAGATTCCTCTTGAAGAGAGTCAATGAGGGACTCTGCCTAACCTGGACTGGGATTTTATTCCAGAGTGAAGGGAGCCTCTGGGTTATGAATCTGTCCCTCCAGCATGTCCTATTTATTTCAGTACTGAGATTTAAGTCCCTCGAGCGCGTAGCTCGATGGGATTTGGATTTTCTGAGGTGCAGCATGTCCATTAATTCCGGGTTGGACATGGCTTTATACATCAGGCACAGATTGCCTCTGAGCAGGCGGTATGCCACTGAGTAGAGCTGGAGTTTCTTTAACGGGGCAGCATACAGCATCTGTTTGAGCCCCTTGATCCTCTTGGTGAGGTACTTTTGGGGTCTTTCCAGTTGCTGCAGGTGTCTGGTAAGGTACATCCCAAAAGGGGCATTGTGCTCAATTATGGGCCTGATGAGGGATGAGTAAAGAGGCACGATGACCTCCCCTGATCTAGATGTGAATCCCTTCATGATTAGGTGGGCTATATAAAATGTTTTTCTAACCACTTTGGCCACGTGGTTCTCAAATGAGAGATTGCTATCAACTTGGGTCCCCATGTCCCTAATTACTACTTCCGTACTTAATGGATTACCACCTATGTGGTAATTTGTGGGCACTTTGTTTTTTCCAAAGGGGATGACTATACACTTTTTGACGTTTAGCTTGAGGCCATGGCTCTGGCACCAGTTGTCTGTTTCTATGAGGCCCTTTTGGAGGATGCTTGTGTCAGCTATATTCCGCCTTTAGGGCCAACCTTGATGCAACCTCTTCGCCTCCTCTCTGAACAACAAGTGCAGCAGTTACTTTGCATTTATCCCCTCACTGGGGCAGTCACCCAGCGATGCTGTTTTTCACGATTGGCCCCCCGGGTCTATTGTACACCTTTCCTCTGATTCCCCTAATATGTCAGTTTCTAAAGAAAGCCAGCAGGTTGAAGAACATGATAATTCTCATCACCCCATTCTGGTCTCAACAAGTCTGGATACTGGACCCAGTTCCAGACATGTTGTACTATCTGGGAAGACTGGGTCATCCAAATCGGCAGCATCTCAAGCTCGCTGTGTGGCTTCTCCAGTTCCCATGATTGCCAGGCATCCCTTTGTCACCTCCCCGGTCCAACGCATCATTTTGGCCCACCACAAACGTTCAACAAGAAAATTGTACCACAGCAAGTGGCAAAAGTTTACTAAATGGTTGCTTGACTGTAGTCTTGACCCATATTCAGCATCCGTTGATAAAGTTTTAGACTTTTTGGCTTTACTCTTTGGCAGGCACATCGGTCAATGCTATTCAAGTGAATCTTGCTGCGATATCTGACTTCCAAAAACTACAGACATGCGTCACATAAACTTTGCAAAGCCTTTTTGAAAGGAAGTTTTTAATGCTCCGACCGCCATATAAAGAACCCTCTGTGCTTTCAGATTTGAATCTTGTACTTCAGTCTCTTGTTTCTCACCTTTTTGAGCCTTCAGCAAGCTGTGACTTAAGGTTTTCTAGGAAAATAATTTTATTTTTAATAGCTGTCACTTCTGCCAAAAGCATGTCTGAAATAAGCCTTATCCTGCAAACCCTCCTACTTAATCTTTCATAAAGACAGGGTCTCCCTCCGGACAGATCCCTCCTTCTTACCAAATGTTGTTTCCTAGTTAAATGTCAGTCAGACATTACAGCTCCCAGTCTCTCTTCCTCACTTTTCCAGTAAAGGAGAGTACTGCCTGCATTTACTAGATGTATACAGACAATTACGTTTCTACATTCATAGAACAAATGATGTCAGAAAATCTGACCAACTATTTGTTTCTTTATCTTCAGTCACTTTAGGAAGTCCAGTATCTAAAGTTACTCTGGTAAATGGCTTAAGGACTGTATCACCTTTGTTTACAACAGAAAGGGACGCCACCCGCCATGACCTGTAAAAGCACATTTAACTAGAACAATAGCAGCATCTGCAGTTTTTCATGTCCGAGCTTCTTTAGATGATATTTGTGCAGCTGCACCATGGGCATCTCCTCATACCTTCATTATGCATTACAAACCAGACCTGGTCTGTAGGAGACATGCATCATTTGGCTTGATGGTTCTCAGGAACATTCTTCCATAGACCTCCCAAGATCCAGGTAGCTGGCGATTCTGTCCCACAGTCAAGGATTTACGTGCAGGTTGGCAACATCAGATAAAGAAGTTATGTCTTACCATAACATTCCGTCTCTGTAGTCAGTCTTCACTAATTCTTGACATTCCTTCCATCCTTCCGCCTGCCTTTAGAACTGTTGGTGGAGTGGAGCTCTCCAAGCATTGGCTTTCATTATAGGGAGACAGATATGGCTTCTGATCAATTATTTTTTGCCTGCCACTATTCTTTACAAACTTGATCTGAGGTAATTTGGCGAGGAACTTTATGGGTAGAGCTTAGCAAGAGAGTTTTTGGAAGGCGCAAGCTGGAGTAACGGCCAAGTCTGTTACAAGCCCACAATCAAGGATTAGTGAAGATCGACAACACAGATGGAACATTATGGTAAGACGTAACTTTATTTATATATATATATATATATATATATATATATATATATATATATATATGGGTACATGTCAGTACATCGACAAGTTAGAAGATGATCATCCACTCCACCACACATGGAAATAATCACATTTAACATCACGGACATTTTAACGGGTAAAGTTTTAGAATTTCGCTAATCATGCCCTACTGCCACACTAAAACATGTTAGGGATGATTGGCGAAAATTAAACTTCTTTGTGTTAAATGTCGATTGATGAATTATGTCTATGGAAATTGTCGTATCTTCTAAGTTCTCTCTCTTCTTGTTATCTCTCGTCTCTTAATATACTATATATATATATATATATATATATATATATATATATATATATATATATTCTCGCTAAGTTGTTAAAATTATTTAAACTGCAGATGTTTTGTTTTATTTTTGAGGATTGTAAAATTATTCTTAAAATGTTTTGTAATAACTTTGAGCTTTTCTTCCTAGGCCTTCGATGAAAATGGGCTTATACCCAGTCTTTGCTGGTAATCGAATGTCCGTATATAAATAAACAAAAGACTAAGCATGTTTCCTCACATTTTCCTCCTCCTGGCGGGAAGGAGCGGATAGACTTTTCTCTAAGATTGCTCAAGGCCGTTCTGGCTCTTAAACCTCCTTCTCGGAAAGTTATCATTGACTTTTCCTCCTCTGAGGAGGAAGACGCCTCTGAGTCTGATGACCATTCATTAGCTTATTCCGCTCAAATGCACTGTCCTAGCAGGTCCCTTCAGATGCTGTGGACACCATTTCTCATGTGGAAGAGGCATTTTGATTGGGAGTCCAGGCAAATTTCTGATGTCCAAAAGAGATACCACAGTCTCTTGGAAGTGGGCATCCCTGCTTCTTCCCCTGGCCCTCCAGTCCTGGAGGCCTTCTTGGATGCTTTTGAGTCTATCCCCTCAGCCCATGACTTACAGCCTCCTGCTCCCAAAAGGCCTTTAGAGAACTTAAGGTCCTATGTAAGAATCCTTTGGCTGACCCCTCCACTGTCTGTCTCTCTCTCTCTCTCGACAAACCTACATTGTTCCCTAATGGGTATGCCCTTTGTGCAAACAAGGACATCAGAGCTATGGAGAGGTGGTGGGAAGGTGTATACTTGCTCTAATCTGCCCTTTGGAGCTGCAAACTACCAGACCCAAATGACCAGATGCCTACTGGTCTGATGTCAGTTTTCATTCTGTCCTCAACTCTTGGGGTTTGGCTGCGATCCTCTGAACCGACTCTGCCATTACTTTAGCTTTTGTCCACGAAAAACCTCTTGAGCTCCTCCTTTACCCATAATGAACCAACCCCTAACGTACTTCAGATTTTGTTTGCTGCTTTCGTGAATAAGATATGGTCGCCTTCAATTCTTGAACAAAATTTTCAGAGACAAGTTTTTCCAAATTTAACTTCTTAAATGCTTTGTTTTACACTAGGTGTAATCTTTTGTTTACCATTGTTTGGTACTTATTGACCTTTTCTAATTTCTACACAGTTTTGTATATACTTAGTACCATTATTGATATTTCTTTACTTTTTTTTTTTTCATCCTCCCTATTTTTAAAATATAAAACAAAAAAGTGATTTTCTTTTCTTTTCCTATAAATTTAGATACTTCAGTATATCAGAAAATGGCCCTTTGGAGTTTAAGAAATGCCAAAAGTGCAGCATAAGTTGCCGTTATCAGACTTGCATTCTCAATGCGTTTATTGTTTGGGCCCAGATCACCTCATAGTTGATTGCCAAAGATGTCAGAAATTTAATTCATGGGCAACTGCTGATCAAAAGAATAAGCTGGTATTAAAAGGGTTACTCCCTTGTCCTCTTCTGAAGCTGTTGCTGGAGCTCAACTCTTCAAATCTAAAACTAAGGAGACTTTACTAAATTTTCTAAACCGTCTGTTTAATTGACTCCTCCTTCCTTGGAGCTAAGTAGAAACACAGATTGGATCTAAAGACTACTTCTACAGTTTCAGCACCAGATCCAACACCTTTCTCTTTGGATCCAAGCTCTTCTGATCTGACAGCTTTACCTAGCACACTAGGTGCTCTCCTACCATTGATCCAGTACCTTCCAGAGTTCCATCTCCATTGTTGGAACTTCGACATTCTAAGCCCCCATCCTTGGCTTCTTCTCAATCTTCCAGATGTCTAACTGAAGCTGATGTGGACAGGATGATGAGATTTCTCTCTGTGCAGATTCAGATGGGAGTTCTTTCAGCTCCTACCCCTTCAGGTCAGGAAGCCCATCTTTCTACCACTCCACCATTAACAGCTCCTTTCCTGCTCAGACTTCTTTTTGTAGTCCCTGGATCCGAGCTTTCTGGGTCTGTCTGGTTTGGATCTGAAGACATTTCTTTGGATCCGAAGCGGTCTCCAATTGTACCGGCTCTGATGTTGTTGGAGCAGGATGACTCTTGAAACCGAAGCACCCCTGTTGGATCTAAGGTGTTGAAGTCGACTCAAAAGTTTTCAGAACATCAGCATTGGACAACTCTGCTCCGACTTCTGCATCAGGTAGATTGCCCTCAGGGCAGAGGGAATCAGTGGGCCAGAAGTCTGGCTTCTTGGCTCCATTGTCTTCCTTCTCCCCAGAGCATTCTTTCTTTGAGGTAATGAAGAGAGTATCCTCTACTCCGATAGGACAGACCGATCCTACCCCCTTGGATCTTTCCTCTTGATCCTAGATGTCACTGCAGCTTAAGCCACGTCATTCTGTGCCACAGGGACAACCAGATCAAAGTCTCCAGGTCACCCAACAGGAGTTTACAATTGTCTGATATTTCATCGGAGCATCTCACCGAGGAAGTCCTTAGGAAGAGAAAGTGCAAGAGGAAGCACTTGAGTCAGTTACCAAGGATACTGATTTTGATGGTGAAGGTTCCCCAAGACGTGTCATTTTGAGATGTTCTTGAGATCCTTAAGCAGTGAGGTGGTTGGTCCTCTGATGATCCCTTCCCCAGAGGAATCTGTATTCCTGGAAGCTTTTGAAGATGGCTTATCTACCTCCTGGGTTACTCTGCCTGCCGATGAGCTCATTCACTTGATCTCTAGGCATGCTTGGAAGGTGCTTGACTCAGTTGAGATGATCTGTAAGAGACCAGAATATGATTCTGGCTCCACCTGTAGGTAGAGAATTCTGGAGTAAGGGAGTGCCACTAGATGCGGTTGTCATGGTGGCAGCCTCTAAGAAGGAACTTACTTTTGAAGAGGTCCTCTGTCCACCCCCCTAACAGGGAGTCTAGGACGTTGGACAGATTTAGGAAGTGTGTGTATGCTTTAGCGACCTTTGTCCTTGGGTCTCTGAACTGCCTGGCACACTTTACAGGACTACAAAGAGACTTGAGGAACTGTCAAAATCCCTTTCTGGGACCACTGTTGCTGAGACTCGGATTTTTGTGGCTTCACAGTTGGCAACCCTTCAATCCATTTCTAATTCATCCATGAGGCTCATCTCTTATGTAGATGAAGGTACCTCAAGGGTGGCAGGTTCAGGTATTTCCATTAGGAGGCATGCCTAGATGCGCTGCAGAACCCTTGAAGTCCTCGTTTGTCAATGTGCCTTTTGATATCAATTCACTGTTTGACCTGAAAGTGAAGGTCATGCTCTCCAGGCGTGGAAAGACCTTCTGAGGGGTAAAACATGTATGCGTACTGTTCTCGTGGAATCGGCAAGATGGTCAAAAGACGTGGTTCAGAAAGTTTGAGTCCTTTCCAAGATTGACGTGGAGATGGTTCCCCACTGGGGGAACTGATATGCAAGGCGCTACCCACGTGTCAGAAAATAATTATAATGGATCAGGATCTATGTTGCACTATTGCAAATAATGAACTAAAAATCTCAGCCCAGGCAGAAAAACTTAGGACTGATACACAGATAAATATGAAGGAAAAGTACAAAATAAGCAATTTTTTGATGACCCTAAAAAGTTCTATAAAGAATTGGGAAACAAGATACAAGGAATCTAAAGACCATCCAAAAAAGAAATGGATACATTATGGAAAAATGTCTGTGAAGATCCTGTAGAACATAACAAAGATGCTAAATGGATAGAAGAAGTAAAAGACTAAGAAGCTCCAAGGTACAGGATATGAAACGGGATGAAGTAATGGCCAAAGAGATTGAGATAAAGTTAAGAAAAGCATCCAATTGGTAAACCCCAGTCCCAGATGCAGTACCTAACTTCTGGCTAAAAGTATTAACATCTTTGCATGAAGATTTAGCCTTGAATAAGAAATATTTATATGCGCACCCAGAACAGATACCAACCTGGTTAACAACAGGAAACACATTGCTCCTACTTAAGAGTGAACTGGCAAGTTATCCTAAAAAATTATAGACCCGTAACTTACCGACGACATATAAACTATACACCAGAATTGAGGCAGACAGAGTTTATAGTTATTTTAGAAGAAAATTCAATCTTGGCAGTAAAACAAAGGGGTAATAAAAGTCATATCAAACAAAGGATCATCTGTTGCTAAATAAAAGTCATAATGGAGAACTGTAAAAAGGGGAAGAATTTTAAGTGTGGCATGGATTGACTACAAAAAAGCATTTGATAGTATCCCACATTATGGATGAGTACTTAAAAATGTGTAAGATAACACCCTACAATGATCAGTTACATTACAGTGACCATGAAACAGTGGCAGACCACTTTGCAATTAAGACATGATAAAGGACAAATTATTATTACAGGGATAAAAATTTAAAGGGGGATATTCCAGGGTGACTGTCTGTGACCACTGCTGTTCTGCCTTGCCCTTAACCCTTTTAAGCTGTCTACTTAACAGATTAGGCCATGTCTGTAATTTGGCTCCTAGAAAATAACAGTGTAAAGACCTCTCATCTTCTCTTTGATTTAAAACTATATAGTTCATCATATGAGGAATTGAAAGCACAACAAGTAGTCAGACGTTTTTCAGATGATATAAGAATGTCATTTGGTCTTGATAAATGTGCAAAAGCAACCTTTAAAGCAGGAAAAGTGCAGCACCAGGAAAACGTCAGTTTGGGACAAGAATGATATAAAAGCACTTGCGCAAGAGGGTGTGTAAATATTTGGGACTTGATGATTGGATCAACAATAAAACATTAACAATTGTGAATAAAACTTAGTAAGGGATATTTTAGAAGACTTAAATTAAGCTTGAAAACAGCATTGACATACAGGAAACAAAATTCAAGCTGTAAACCAATTTGCTCCTCTTGTCCTAACTTAGTTTTGGAGTGATTAATCTATCCAACATGTTTTGGGGACAGTCAGACAGGAAAACAAGAAGGATGCTTCATGCTTAACAAATGATTTATAAAAATCAGTACATACCAAAATATATATTCCCCGTTCTGAAGGGGGTATGGGCCTCTCTGAAGTTGATTACATGTATAGATCTGCAATTGTGGGGCTGCATGCATTTGCTGACCTCACAAGACCCAAATGTAGTGATTTGTTTTGAAACCCGAGGAGAATAAATCTAAGATGACTTCCTTGCTTAGTCTAACAGAAGCATATCTGTCGAACAGGAATGGAAATCAAACCAGAAGTAGATAAAAATCAGGCAGCAACTGGATGTGCCAAAAATCAAAAGAAAGAATATAAGAAGATGGACCAGATGAGAAGACAAGAAATGTGGAAAGTGCATAAGTATAGTTGCAAGTATAGAAAACTTCTGGACGAACCTCGTGTTGATCAGGATCGAATGCAGGAATGGTTGAGAGGCAAATTCAAACCAAAATTTCAAAGACATGCGTCAAGAGCGTTTCTCCCTGGGCCTCCACTGAAAATTGGCTTCATTCCAAGTCTGACTTTCCCAGTAAACAAAATTAAATAAAAGATGAAAGGTTAATATTGGCGGCTCAAGATGGAGGGCTATGTAGACGTTGGTTTACAAAGTCCATTGACTATTTGGGAGAAAGACAAATGTAGGTTTTGTAAAACAGAATTGGAAACAAGTCACACACCTTGTTGCTTGTTGTGACATACTAATGGCAGAAGGACTGTATACTGAAAGGCAGAATAATGTGGCAAGACTGTTGCACTGGAGATTGTGCGAACATTACAGTATCAAAGTGGCTGAAAAACACTGGAAACATGAACCACAAAGCGTCATAGAAAATGAAGTCTGCATTACATGGGATCACCCATTACTAGCAATTCAAAAGATAGAAAACCAGGTATAGTGGTCCATGAAAAGAAAACAAAAGTAGCATTGGTCATTGAAATTGGTACACCCAGTGACCACAGTGCCTTGCTTACAGAAAGGCACAAAGTCATAAAATATCAAGCTTTGCTGGCAGAAGTGAGAGGAATGTGGAAAAAAGATATCCAGACAATTCCATTAGTATTAAGAACAATGGGTTTTATCAAAATATGACTGTAGATTCTTTCTTATATGTTATCAGTACATGCAACTCTGTATGAATTGCAGAAGGAGTCATTGCTGGGTACATTGAGTGCTATGAAGAGCACTGAGCACTTCTGGCTGACATCAAAGATTGACACAATACTAATTTCATGAACTTTAATTGTACTTTGACTTAGGAATAGACACCATTCCTGTCTTGGATTGGAATCCCAAAAGACTTTGGAGAAATCGAGGTGTAGAGGATAATTTTTAGAGGTTATATTATTGCCTTTCCCTTCTGTTTCCATCTCTTTCAAAGTTTCCTGATGTTTCACCCAGTCAGAAGAAAGCAACAGCAGTAGAAATACAAAAGCTGCTAGAAAGTGTCATTCAGGAGGTCCCACCAGACCAGATAGAATCCGGAAATTACTCAAGGTTCTTTTTTAGTGCCAAAGAAAACAAGGGACTGGAGACCAATTTTGGATCTTCACATCTTGAACAAGTCAGTGCGACACACAGTTTCAGATGGTCATGGTTCAGTCCATTCTGCTTTTTTTGAGCAAGGATGACTGGATGTATGGATAGACCTTCAGGATGAGTACTAGCGCTTAAAAAATGAACTAACAATCCAGAAGGTATTTGCGCTTCCAGCTGGGAGGCATCATTATTAGTTCAGAGTACTGCCCTTTGGCCTCACCACATCCTCTAGGGTATTCACCAAATGCATGGCAGTGGTAGCAGTTCACTTGAGACTGTAGGGATTGAGTGTTTCCATACTTAGACGGCTGGCTCATTACCGCCACAACAAAGCATCTACTGATAAGAGCAAGGCATTAGGTACTCTGGACTTGTTCTCATCTGGGTATAACTATAAATCACAACACGTCTCTGCTGCAACTGATTCAAACATTGGAATTCATAGGAGTAGTGTTCGTTACGGTATTAAGACTCCCTTCCTCTCTAAATCAGATTCCAGGTCAGGAAAATAATTCACAGTACCAGAATTTCAGCCTGGTTGATTTTTGCAGGCTTTAGGGTCAAATGTCAGCTGCCATAATTATAGTTCCTCTAGCAAGATTTCATATGAGAATTCTTCAGTGAATGCCAACAACTCTGTGTTAGATTTCTTTACGAACGCATGTCAGCACAAATAAGAAACACTCAGGCATGCAAGAGATACCTTTTGTGGTAGATTCTGAATTCAGTCAGGTTCTGCAAGGCCGTCCTTTCATCCTCCTTTAGCCCAAGGCTTTAGTAACCACAGGCACTTCCCTGATTGGGGGGGGGGGGGGGGGGGGCAATTCTTGGGGAAAACACTCCAGGGCACTTGATCCCCCAAAGAGGCCAGCACACATACCAGTGTCCTGGAAATGAGAATAGTGCTATTTCCAAGACCCTCTCTTCAGGACAGTTGCAATCCAGACAGACATGTCAGTAGTTTGGTACATCAACAAACATGGGGGATCTAGGTGTTACCCTTGTGTCAAGAAGCCCTCAGAGTGTGGTGATGGATGATCTTTCAACTACTTTCTGATAGCAATGCACATTCCGAGGAAGTCCAACGTGACAGACAGATTGATCTGGTTCATTCTACTATCTCACAAGTGGTCTGTCAACAGGAAAGTGACAGAAATGATTTTCCATTAATGGTACAGCCTTGCTGCGATCTTTCTGCGTCTACCCTAAACAACAATTGCAGCAGCTTCTTTCCCCTGCCCCCCCCCCACTGGGGGAATCAACAAGGGACACACTGCTGCACAATTGTCTCCCAGGTCTCCTCTATGCCAGTCCTCCAACTCCCAAATTTCTGAAAGCTGCCTGGTTGTAGAGCAAATTCATTCTCATTGCTCCTTACTGGCCTTGACAGGTTTGGTTCCCTTTCCTTTGGCTTTGTATACTTGACCCACCTTGGATTTTGAATCCAATTCCAGACCTCCTGACTCGCCAGACAGGCATGATTCATATAGATCTCTCAAACCTCAAGCTAACAGCCTGATTACTCCAATTCCCTTAATAGCCAGACAACCATTGCTCTCTTCCCATGTCTGTAACGTATGTTTTGTCTTCCCATAGTGCTTCTACAAGAAAACTTTACAGAAGTAAATGGAAAATGTTTCTCTTTTGGGCACGGCAGAAATGCATTGACCCGTTCTCTGCTCCTGTACAAACTGTTCTCGAATTTTTGGCAACAATTTTTAATGATGGAACTAGCTGCTCAACAGTTGGTTTAGTTAGCAGCAAGTTTCCATATTGGATTGGAGGTTTCTTCCTTGGCTTCATCTACGCTTTGTAAAGCATTTTTGATGGGCACCCTTCTGCAAAGCCCTCCATTTAGAGATCCTACTCCAGCATGGGATTTAAATGTTAGTGCTGCTGGTCTCAATTCATTCTCCCTTTGAACCAGCAGCTAAATGTGATCTTAAATTCCTGACCTGGAAAACGTTTTTTATAGTGGCCATTACTTCTGCTAGAAGAATTTTAGAACTTCAGGCATTGTCTGCTAAAGCTCCCTACTTGAATTTTCATAAGGATGTAGCAGCATTACTTACCAACGCTTCTTTCCTTCCTAAGGTGGTGTCAGAATCCACCAGTCCATTAATCTGCCAGTCTTCTTTCTTAACATTGCAAACAAAGGTGAATGTATGTTACGTTTATTGGATGTCCACAGACAGTAACTTTTTTACATGCATAGAAAAAGATTATTCATGTCCTTTGCAGATTTTAAATTGGGAAAATCAGTTGCAAAGTTAACTTTAGCCAGATGGCTGACAAATTGCATATCGTTTATCTACAACAAACTGGGTTTATCCTTACTAAAACTTAGCCCATTCAACTGGGTCCATGGAAAATTCCTCAGTGTCTCTATCCAGGGCTTCCAGGGATGACATATGTGCAGCTGCAACTTGGGCCAATCTTGATACCTTCATTCCTTATTACAAACTAGATCTGGTCTTGAGGGGAAGAGCAGCCTTTGGCTTAACTGTGCTTAGGAATATCCTTCCTTAGAGTCCACCTAAGAATTAGGTAGCTGGGTACTCTTTCCCAACAGTTGAAAATTGACATCATCAGATAAAGAAGTTATGTACTTGCCATAATGTTCCATCTGTGTTGTCCATTTTCATTCTTCTCAACTTCCCACCCACCACCCCCCAATCTTTTTTACAGTAGATTTTTGGAAGAGCGAGAGTTTATAAGGACACTACTATCCTGTATCCTGAGTTTCATATGTGGCTTATTCTGTTAGGGAATTTTATAATAATAATTTCCGTTTTATGTTAAAATGTCAAACCAGATCTGAAGTATGTTAGGAGTTGATGCATTATGGGTAAGGGAGGAGCTCAAGAGCTTTTTGGTGGCCACAAGCTAAATTAACAGCAGAGCCTAATCCGAGGAATGGATCTGAACCCCAGCAGCTGAGGAAGAATGAAAATGGGCAACACAGATGGAACGTTATTGTAAGCACATAGCAATTTGTTTTTGTTCTTAATAGTTTGAACAAGTTAGTGGTGGATTCACAGGGCACAGCAAATTCTGTCCTTAGTTAATTAGGCCACACAGGTGTCTAGACACAGTATAAAATGTAACTATGCTACTGTTGATGCCTCCTACAGAGCAGCTGCTACTGACATTTCAAAAAATACATGCATGGTTGTGCAACCAGCCCATGCTAGAGGACTTCAAAGCTGAGCTCCTTGATTCATCTTTGGGCAAATTTTTTTTTCCAGACCTCAGGGTATTCAAAACCATGCAGGGACAACGTAAAACTATGAAAGACTGCAGGCAAACCCTACTTGCCTCTTTACCTAGCTATCAGAGGAACTTTCCAGCCAAGCTCCCTTCTTTTGATGGAAGAGAACTTGGAGCCCCCAGAAGCACAGTAATGCACCTAAGAAGAGATTTCCTGAAAAACCTGGGGGAACCCTAAATCTGGAAGACCTCACTATTCAGAAAAGTCACTGTGACCATCTTTCAAGTCCCCTCCCCATCTTGGTCCTACCCTATCCCTCTCAAAAAGGCTCTTTCAGACAAGTTTCAAACTGGGAAGAGATTACTATGGATCAGTGGGCACCATTAATCATAAAAATTATTACTTTACATCTTGGAAGGAACTTCCTGCCTTGAGTAGTATTCTCCACCCCCACCCCTCAATCAACTACTTCTTTTTCTTGCTGTCCAGGAACTACAGTGCCTCTTCAATTTGTGGGAAGGGATTTTTACTCCAGAGACCCATACTGAATCTCTCTGTCGAACACATTTTTTCAAAGTGCCAACTTTTGACATGCTCTCCTTTCAGTCTGTGTTGCCCTTTATTCTCCCACAGGCATTAACAGTCTCTTTGAATCAGAAAGATGCCTACTCACATATTCCTATTCACCCCTCCTATAAGAAATTTCTAAGACGCTATACTGGCTCATCTCACTTTTTGTTTGGTGCTTTGCCTTTTGGGCTTTCCACTGTCCCCAGAGTGTTCACAAAGTGCCTTGCATCAGTGATGACCTTATCCAGGACTCGGGGAATTCAGATTTTTCCAGTGAAGAAAATCTACTGATCCATGTCTCTCTTCCTGAGATCTTCAGCCCCTGTAGTTCTCACAGTCTTCTCCTGCAATTGGGGTTCAGTCTACTACAAAAAAAAATCCTCCCTCCAGCCTACTCAGGACCTAGTTTTCCTGTGCTGCAGACTGGGCCCCAGAAACATGTAGAAAAGGTAGAAAGCCTCACAATTTACTTTCAGTCCTTCTCTTCCCTCAAGACATGCTCAGCCAGGGAGATTTTAGATTACTGAGATTCATGGCAGCAGCCATTACAATACTCCCTTTGAGCCAGTTGCATCTTCTGCTCTCAAATTCTGTACCTGAAAAGCTATCTTGTTGCTGGCTGTCACTTCTGCTAGGAGAGTCTCTGAACTACAGGCACTCATGGCCATTCCACCTTTTCTTATTTTTTTACAAAGACAGGGTGTTCCAGAAGGTTAACCCCTCCATGTCTAAATTGATGAACGACCAGGCTATCAACCTGCCCACTTTCTTTCCCAACCCACATAATAGAGTCAAAAGATTCCTGCATTCCCTAGGTGTACAAAAACAGCTAAGATTGTGTTTGGACAAGACTAAATCTATTTGCAAGTCTGACCAACTGTCTTCTTCTTGGACTATAGACTGGGCAAGCCAGTATCTAAAAACACCAGTGTGAGAGCCTATCTGTCCTCAAGCTCACTCTACCAGGGCACTGGACTCCTCGGGGGGGGGGGCTTCTTCAAAGGGTGGATGCCAGGACAGCCCTGGAGGTTGTCACCTGGTCCTCTCTATACACCTTCACCAAACACTACAAATTGATTATTTTTCAAGATCCAGGGCTGCCTTCTCCATTCTCAGCCATCCTCCCTTCTGTTTGGAATACTGCAACAGTGATCTCAGTCAAGACATGGTACAGTTGTGTAAGAACTTGCCATAATAGTATATGTCCTCCTGATTGCTGTTTTAGTATCCCTTCCCACCCTCATTCCCCCTTAAGATACTCTCTGTCACTCTTTCTGCCCTGTCTGACCAAAGAGGCTCCTCCCACTGTCTGGCCCCTCCTAGCCAACCGCTCTCCCTATTTCAGTTGTTTTCAGGCTTATTCTTGGAGGTAGTCAGAGGTTTTGCACTCATTGTCTGCCTGTATGCCCCCTATACTTATGAGCTAAGGTCATGCGTTGGATGTATGCTCTAGGGAAGGTTTAAGCTTTGGTACCCCGGCCAGACGTCGGTGGAAAAAAAAATCTGTTTAGAAGACTGCAACAGGGATCAGTAGGACATCTACTGTTGTGATAGGTTGTTGTACAACTGTAGTTTTATGATGCTGTTTCAGGCTTCAGTTTTTAGTTCTTTCACCTTCGTACGTGCACATTTTATTGTAGTGGTGCAGCAGTGTGCAGCAATTGCATACATTTCAAATAGTACATGTGATACAAGTGAACTGTACTGTAATTAAAGAATGAGCAAACTGTAAATTAAACCCTAATTGGAGAAGTACTGTAGTGTGTTCATTAACATGTACACATCCAAAATAACCCACAAAAAGCCTTAATTATAAAGAATAAACTATTGTTTAGTTCCACTATTTACTGTGCTTGGGGCAACAGTTTTATAAAAGAAAAAGGGACTGCAATGTAAAATATAATGTATGGTTTCTTCCTTTATTCCCCCTCCAAAATGTGAAGGGTTTTTAGTGCAAAATTTTGCAGGATTGTACTCCATTCCGTAGACAGGACTTCTGAAATCCGTATCACTTTGTTTTTTGAAAAGTGCAGAAGCAAAATATGAGCATGAATTACATAAGGAATGTAGTGAAATAAGAAGTAATATTGTAAGAATGCTATAGTACCAACAGTATTTCTGGTGGTGATCTAGTAGTAAATGCTTAAAGTAATTTGCCTGCATTATTCCACATGTTTTGGTTAAGAAGCATTACATGAACTGCAGCCACGTTCCTCTTTTCAGAGATCCAGGAGCACTAGGCAATGGTGATTTCCTTTGGCTGAAGAATCAAGGCTGTGCTGTGGAATTGAAGGGTAAAGTTAGGGTACAATGGAGGTATCATGTTAAAGCACTTAAAAGGCAGACTAGATGCTGTTTCCCCCTGCCATCAGGAAAGTGTAATATATTGCAATCTGAGCTTGTAGCTAGGTGTGCATGACCTCCATGATGGATCTGAAAAAAATGTTGCGTGCCCTATTCATATTGTACTCTACTGTGTCCTTTTCCATTGAGTGGGGAGGAGAAATTCAGTTGAGCAGCTCTTAAAACTAAGTAAATTTCAAACACAGTGTGACCAAAAGGAAAAACTTGTCATTTATATACTTTTTTTTTCACCAGAAAACAAAGCCTAAGAAATTATTGATGCATATGTGACTGATTTGAGACATAAGGTTTGGGGCTTTGGAAGTGAATTTAGAGAGGTGGGTAGTTCATTAATTAGAAATAGTGTTTGTCTCACACAATTCTAACTTCATATGAGATGTGATATCAGGACACTCAAATTCGTTTTTTGAAAATTGTTGTTCTGAGTTACCTGACACATGCAATAAAGTCACTGAGTTGTTGGCATTAACGTGTGCAAAACTGTCTTAAAAACTGAAAGTAATGAGTAAGTAAGGTTGTGAAAGACTGTAGAAATAAAAAAAATAATTGACAGGACTACTCTTTCGCAGCAAAATACATTGCCCAGGATGGCATCTGGTTATAACTGCAGCAAAGAGCCTCAAACAGTGTATACTTTGAGGCAGTAAGTATAAATAGAAGCAGTGTATAGCAAATGAGTCTGTAGGATGTGTGGTACATTTGGCTGTTATGTGGAAATGTCTTTAAAAAAAAAAAAAAGTTGCAGTAATAAAAATGTGTTAGTATATGGTGATGTTGACAAATCTTAATGCTTGTTAAGTCCTTTTGGGAACTATCTTTTAAGAATCCAGAGTAAAGTCTGCAAAGCAGTAAAGTGGAGTTTGAGAATATCTGGAAAATAAGTTTGATCAGAAAAAAGTTTGCATAAATGGCAAAAGTGTTGTATGGAGCAGGACATGACAGTCTTTTAGTCTGGGACATGTAAATGTGTGAATTACTTGACTAAGCTTCTCATTGGTCATTTCAGCCAAAAGCCTAGATAGAAACTATCTTGATCAGTTCTCTGTATCAGTTAAGCTGCGACTCTTGAGCTAGTCAAGTTGACCATACAATGCTCCTGGGTTGCCCCTAAAAATAATGCTTGTGTCCAGTGGGTTTACACCATTAATTTATATGCAAATGATGCATTCAGATAAATTAAATAAACCTATGTTTGTCTGCATTCTGAAATGTGATGCTAAAATTATAAATTTAAATGGCTCCTTGTTTGCTTTTGCCTTAATTGAGGGAACAGATTGAACTCTATGGATAAGAGTTACTTGAGTTTTGCTTATAAAAATAAGGTTTATAGAGTGTTTAAAGTAGTAACTGTGTAATCTCAGTTGAAGCAAACCAGTGCATTTGGCAGAGATAAATGTCCATATGTGTGCTTAACAGAATTCATCCAGGAATGGAAAGTGGTTAACAGAATGCTGACGGGATCATTGTGAACAGAATAAATATGAGACGTATGTAATTCAACATTTGCAAAAGCAGACAACTTTTCAGCAGACAGCTGGTGTGTAAGTGCAGTTTTAAGACAAAAACAAAGCAGAAGCTGCCACAGTTAAACTGGGAGCCTGAATTCACTGAAAGGAAAATTTTTAGAAAAATGAGTTTCTGCATTACTGCTGCCAGTTCAAAAGCTCAGTATGCAAAGGAGTGAACTAAGACTGATATTTTAGCAAGCTATTCTAATTGGTTTGTCTATGTTGTCTGTAGACAGAGTAGTGCATTTAGTTGTTACACTACACAGAGTAGCTATAGCTGTTTAGTATGATATAGGTGTATTTATTAAATAGACAGAGCCTGTTGAATGGATTAATAGTATGGTAACTGTTGTGAAGTGAGACAGATAATCGTTTAACTCAACAAGACTTTAACAAATGGATTCCGAGGGATCCGTGAGCATTAACCACTGCAGATTAGTGATTCCTTCTGTGTGTAACGCAAGAGTCTTTTCAGTACTGAACGTTAATCAGAATTTTTTGCAAGCTGAACTGGGTGAGGCTGTTTTGAAACTGTTCTTCAAATATGCCAGTGGAGAGTAAGATTTCTGAGACTCTTGGCTTGTCATCATCCCCAAGCGTCTTTCCAAGAGCTGTAACTTACATGGCTGAAGACTTGGCAGTAGTGGTGTTAGTCTGTGTAACTAACGAGTCACAGAATGGTATTGGACTAATTGAGCCATTTAACAGATCTGACTAATTGAACTGTTTAACAGACTAAGGCCATATGGCTTGAAAATGAGTAAAACTAAATGTCAGATGTCTGAAATTCATGATTCTCGTACAGTTAACATGTTACCGTCAGTTACAGACAAAGGTATATGCTGTTGTAAAACTGCAACTCCAGCATGCAAACCTTCATTGAGTGTGTTTCTTGGGAATGGCCCAGTATCTGTCCCAAGATCATACCACATTTATGAAATACAGATGTGCATTTCAGAAAGCTACATGAGCAGGCTGCAACATATGGAGCCTGGTGGAAAAATGGAAGGAGTTTTGAGTTAATAGATTGACTGGTAACTAACTGCATCTATCCTTAAATATTTTGCACAGCATTATCTATGATGCTTCAAGTGGTTGCAAACCAGAAATGGCTAGGAACAGTATTTCTGTACGAAGGTAGGTCAGTTGCATATGCATTTATAGTATTGACTGTTGCACATACTTGGGTAAGCATAGATTGGATAAAAAATATTTTCTGTAGTGTTTGGATGACAGGAATCTCATGATTACTTACATGGTGTATGTGTTGAAGGGTGATGTAGGTCAAAAGCCATTGAAAAGTGTCTTCAGAAAGTGACTTCATAAAGCATCTGCAAGATTTCAAGCAATGCTGACACTAAAAATGCGGAGTACTTTGTACTTGTTTTGGTTAAATAGGATGTGTACGATTGCAAGTAAGATTTATTGAAGAAGGTTCTGGGAAGTTCTGTGGATAATAATACATTTCCAGTAACAATTGAAAAATTCAGGCATCTGTCATGGGAAATGTAGAAAAATGTAGCTGATGGATTAAGTCGCAGTGATGTATTTGTCAGATACTTGGAAAATATCTTTAAGAGGTAATTCAAAGAAGAAACACTATGCAAATAAGATCTGCTGTTTAAAGGTATGAGAGTCATAATTGAAAAGCCAAATGCTTCAAAAAATCCACGTGTCTCATTTGGGAATGAGTGAAAGGAACAAGCACATACTGGCCTAATATGGCAGCAGAAATAGAGGAAATGGTGCAAAACTGCTTGCATTTCAGCATGAGCAGAAATCAGAATGAGGAAGATGATAATTCGAGAGATTCCAAAACAACCTTGGCTTAAACATTGGTGCAGACTTCTTTCAACATATCAAAAGTATCCAGAGGCTGTGCATTTGAAGTATATTACACCTTCCATTGTGATATTTAAAATTAAGCTTTGCTAGATATGGTAACCTGAATAAGTAATGTCAGAGAGGCACTGCAGTTCTTTAGCTGAGAATTTAGGTATTTCTGTAAAGCTTATGAGCTTCAGTACCTTAGTTTCAAGATATCTGCAGTCTCACGGGCAAGTAGACTGCAGTGCTCCAAACAGTGAGTAGTGTGATGGAGAACTGGATATGACAGGTGATATCGAAGATCTTTTTGCCTTGTGCTATGAAAACAGTTCTTTATGGCTATGTCTGTTATATTTACGTTTTTAATGGGAAGCCTGTTGTGATCCCAGTTGCCAGTATCATGTAATGTACTTGTATCAGAAACCAGAATGAAACTGTCAGAATTATTTAGGAAATGACAGATGAAACAAAAACAGTAAAGTGCCATACATTTCACATGCGTTCAAGAGAGGGAAAGAATACGTGAAATTTTGAGAACTGAGGAAGGAAACCTCGCATGCAAGCGGCTGCATTGTCATCACCCAAGTCTGAGATCTTATGTTGTCCAAGAGGAGGAGGCGGCCATACGTTATATAAAAGAAATCACGGTTATTTGCTGAAAGTCACGCTTCAGGATTCTGATGACAGTGTCCAGTGTCTGAGATGCTTGATAGTCCTCTGATTACAGAATCTGCTTTACTAACTGTTAGTTCAAGTGACACAGCTAAAGACATTTTGCCATCTCATTTTGCAGCTGTGTGAGGAGATTTCTTATCCACCACTAAGGGCTGCTGTGGGTGGACATCAAAAAAACACTCCAGTTCATTGACTGTACATAATGGTAATAGTTAATGTGACTTGGTGGTTCTCGCTGTATTGTAGATTGTCTTTTGACAAATGGAACAATGCTGTGCAAGTGACAATGGGGACCATAAGATGCCTGTCCATATACACTTTTAAGTAGACACACACAAACATTCTAGCCACCCTCCATGATCAATCAGTGCTGCTCATACTTTTCAACTGTACAGATTTTCGCAGACTGTCCAGATTTTTGCCTCATTTGTGGTGTGTTCCTCCTAAAATCTCTATCTTTCTGGCAAATAGCTGAGGATTGAAGTCATTAAATGACAAATATTTGAGTTTAAGACTCCACATCCTTCAGAAAAATTCATGCTAATGCAAAATCTGTTATTCTATCAACTTTCTAAGTTTGTAAGAGCAATATTTAAAAAATGGCCTTATTTGTCCCACCATCATTTTAGACTTTGTCCAGATTTTTTGCTCTAAGAGGTTGAGAGGTATGGTGCTGCTTGCCTCCCAAATCAAACCTGTAGTAGCAACTTTAAACTTATTCTAGATGCTTTGAATATGTTGAGTTAGGAACCTGTCCCTCCAGCAAACTTTTTTTTTTCTTTGTGTAAAGACATTCATCATTCACACTGCTGCTGTAGTCTTTAGGCTGTATGGCTTATGTCTTGTCCAAGGTACAAAATCCAGCAAGTTTCCAGAAGTTCTGGCTCCCTCCCACACTTCCACTCTGACTGCTAATTGGACAGCCCTGAGTAGGGATAATCAACAGTTATTGTGGAGAATCTTCTGTACTTCCTTGTCGAAGCAGCTCAGTAGCTTCACAAGAGCAGCAGATGGTATTTCAGCTTCTTTCTAGCAGATAAGTCTCCTTTAGGGAACGCTTTCACACAGAACAATATAATTTCATACGTATATTTTTAATAAATAAAAAAAGTATATTTATATTAAAGAAAGTGATTAATTTGTTTTTAGTTATTCTGGCTGTTTAAGAAACCTGGTCTTTCTTTAATATCAGAAGTCTCCTACTAGGGACCACTGTTTTTTAGCTTCGGCTAATTTAGGGGCTTATTTTGTGACAAAATGTACTGCTTAAGTGAACTTTTGATTATTTAAAGAAAAGTTTTGTGTGGGAAGTGTCTTATGTAGGGATTATGTTCATGTCCTGACAGCTTACCTTTTTTTTTTTCCCTAAGACTAAAGTTATTCTAAAGGGGTTTCTGAATGGAGTTTAGTGTAATGCTGTGCATTAGTGTTTTGAGGAGTGTGTGTGTGTGTGTGTGTGTGTGTGTGTGTGTGTGTGTGTGTGTGTGTGTGTGTGTGTGTGCAAGTTTGCTGTTTGTACAAACTGTTTGACAACTTCCAACTGACTTGTTCCAGCTTTTCTGACCACATCAGAAGCATCCTCCTGGATCACAGCATGGATACTTGTCCTGCTCCTTTTTTCTTGTCTTCCATAGTTCCTAGAAAAAAACAAATAACTTACTAGAGAGCCCTTACTGACTCTGCAGACTTGGTCTCCACCTTCGCTGATGGTGGGTGACTCTAGTGGCCAGCATCCTCGTACCACTTGCTTACCTCTCCAGCTTCCTGTAGTGTAGCCCCTTCAGCCACCTTGAACCAGGGGTCAGCCACTTCCTCTTCTACTCTTCCATTGTCTGAACTGGGCATGGGAGACCCTGCTTTACTGTGGCAAGGGTACATATGGGGGTATGCTACTGGATGTGTCAGAGGGAAGAGACCACTTGATGAGGCAGATATATCTTCTCCGTGTCTACTTGTAACAACACATTAAACATTGTTCATCAGAAGACATGGAATCTATAAGAAAAGATAATATTCTTACGTTTGCCAAGAAACTGTTACAGGCAGCCAGTCATAGTACACAGTATCTGTAAATTAGGTCATTAGAAATATAATTTTGAGGAAGACATGTCAGTGTAGTCTGACCTTGACTGGTATAGGACTTCTCTTACAGATTCTTTAAACTAAAAGTCTTAATTCTGAGGAAATCTGATCCTCACATAGTCTTTGGCAGAACATTGCCAGGATAAATGAGGTGTTTTTGTGGAACAAATGGATGTTTCCTCCTGAACTTGGGAGATACGACAGATTATGCCTCATTGTATGGCTGTTCCTCCTCTGGTGCTAGTGTTGGAGAATATGTATAATGCTTCTAACAGCCCTGATTTACAACCTTAAGTCCGTGAAAAAACAGACTTTCCAAAGACATTCATCATTCCCACTGCCTTAGTGGCATTTTGGGTTATCTGCCAAGGTAACCCAGTACTGAACATCTTTCAAAAACTTAGTTTCTCCTCCCTGTCTCTTCCTGTGACAACTTAATTGGCTGAGTATATCCTGAGTTGGAAGTCAACAGCTTTCACAGGATGTGAGTGTTCAGTCTTTTTTTTCTGCCATCCAAAGAAGAAAGTCCTGTGACTTTCCACAGGATCCAGTGCTGATTTTTTTTTTTGGCTTACTGCTCAGACAAGTCCTGTTCCTCTCATTTTATTAGATTTACATTTCTCTTACTGTTTTTATGTGTATTTAAAAAAAGCTGTGACTTATCAGAACATTTTCTTGCACATCTCTCTCCTAGATGTGGCCTCAGCAAGAGTGTTCCTCAACATTCTAGGCCTCATGGTGTCAGTAATCCTGATGATACCACTAGACAGACTGCACAAGAAAAATTCAGTAGTGCTTGAATTGCTGGACCCATCACCTTCATCTCTTGGATTTTCAGATACTGGTACTGGGATTTGTGAAACAAGAACTGCAGTAGTGGAGGAATCAACTGTCTCTGAATCCAGAACGCTTTTCTTCATACCCCAGTACAGTCTGTCCAGATGGACTCTCCAGATTTTGTGTAAGTGCAAGGCTTGTGGTGTCCTCAGGACATGCCAAAGCACATAAATGTAAAGGAGAAGTTGACAGCGATTCATGTCTTAAAAGTTCTTCACCACTTTTGGAGTCAAGGTCCTCTTCTAGTGGTCACAGATAACAGTAATGTGATGTGGTACCCGAACAAGCAGCGGGGGTACAAGTTCATACACTTTTTTGCTTGCTGGCAGTGATGGCCAGGGAGCTGGCTCTGCATTATTCTGTAACTCATAACCACAGATCCTGGGCAGACGCTAACAAGTGGAAGCTCTATGTAAAGGTCTTCCAGGACTTGATGTAGGTATGGGGAACACCTCAAGTAGATCTCTTCACCTCCTTTCAAAACAGAAAACTGAAAAAATTCTGTTAGACATCCTTGCACCTATGCTTGGAAGACGGACCCTTTGTCATTCCCATGGTCAGGAATGTTCCTGTATGCACTTGTACCCTTTCCAATGATTCCAAGTCATTGTGTTGACCTCTTTTGTCCCAGTCCAAGTTGGTTCTCCCTGTTAATTGAATTGACCAAGGGCAGTTACCACAAACGTATTCACAGACTGGATCTGCCCACACATCAGGGTGAATGGTACACTCCAACCTAGAATAGTTTTAACTGATCGCGTCTATGATTGTATTTTGATACTGTTTAGACTTTTTCCATGAGGATGTACAGCATGTGTTTAAGGAGGCATGAAAACCTGCAACTAGAAATCTTATGCTTACAAGTGGTAGAGGCTTTCTAGATGGTACCTAGGCAATAAGAGAGGTTCTGAAATTATTTTGACAACTGTGGTTTTGAAGTATTTGTGTGACCTACATAAGAGATAGTTTGTTGTATGCTGCAATCAGAAAGCATTTTGTGGCCTCCTCAGCTTGTCTGCCCATGGATCCCCCTCTTGTCTTTCTATGTAATCAGTTTATGAAAGGAGTGTTGAAATTGAGCCCCCCCCCCTCCTCGAAAGCAAATTTGTCCTCCCCCTGGTATCTCAGCTTTGTTCTTGAAAAACTGACCTTCCATCCTTTTGAACCTGCCTCTCTGATTTGTAGTTCATTACTTGGAAGACTGTTCATTGTTCTGATACCTGCAAGGCAAGCCTCTGATCTTCAGGCTTTCATGGTAAGTAAACCTTATGATTTTTCAAAAGGACAGGGCTGTGTTATGCAATAATCTATCATTAATGCCTAAAGTTGTTTCTGAATTTAGCAGCAAAGGATGAGAACCACAGGTGCAAATATCCAGTAAAATAGAGTTTATTGGTAAGTGCTTTTGTCAGGTTTAAAATCACCAAACTTCTTCAGACACCATTTTACAAACTTGCCCAAACATTTTATACCAGTGTGATAACTGGCAGCAGCCAATGACATCAAGTAAACACCCCCACATGATTCATTTAAAAATTCAGGAACCTACAAGTTTAAAAATACATGTTCCTTAAAAAGACATTTACAGCACTATTAATGTTGCATGTTGCATTACACCCATCTACCATTTGAATTTATAAATTACACCACGTTTCTAGTGATAAAGAATGGAACTCTATCTCTCATAGGCTTTTAATTTAAGCAAACTAGAAACGGACACCATGTTGTTTAATTCTGGTGGACAACTAGCATCTGCCACCATACCTCTTTCTCTTCTAAATATAGCTTCCATGGTCCCTCATGAGCATCACTTTGTATCTGCTGTAATACCGCAAATTTAAGTGTGTTGGGGAAATACCTTTAAGTGTCTATATAAGGCATTGGTTTCCTTGTGTTGTACTATTTCATAAAAATGCTCATAAATTCTTTGTGACAGTTTATGTTGTGTTTTGCCCACATAGTATCCATTACATCGTGTGCTTAGGGCAATGTAAACCACTGCCCGAGAATAGCAGCCCTTTATTTTTATGGTCTTGTCTACTACCTTAATGCTGGACCCAATAAAAATATGTTGCCATTGATGGCACCTACCACATGGTGCCATCTGCCAGGTCAGTGTCCTGGTATCAATAAATTTCCTTTCCAAAATATTTTTTATATTACTTCCCCTTCGATGTATTACCTTAGGGTTTGGTTCAAGGTGTCTAGCATATCTAAGTCCCCTTTTATAATACTCCAATTTTTGTTTAAAATATCAGTTACCATACAACTTGCTTCACAGAATGTAGTAACAAAAGACAAAAAGAATTGTCATTAGTAAAAGTTAAACTCCTTTCTTTGCCACGACTAGATTTATATATTGCTAGACTACTACTGGTCATAAACTCATGTAATGATTCTACCTGTGTCCCAGGTTGAATGGGGGGTGATGTTAAACTTGACCCTTGTATTAGAAGTACATTAAAAATCCAGTATTTCACTACAGAGTCAGAGCTTTTGAAAGATGGCCAGTACTGGGTTACCTTAGCAGATAAAACAGAATGCCACTGAAGCAGTGAGGAATTCAATTATCTGCTGTTATAGTGAGTAGGGCTTAGCATTCGTTTTCTCCCTTGGGTCTAACCTGTAAAAGTATTTACATGTATACCAGCAGGGAAACAGGCTCCTGGTGTCGCCCACCCCTTCCTGTAGGGAAAAGGAGCAGAAAATTTTAGTCAGATTTGTAACAGAATTTTTCTTCTTCCACCTGGCATCTAGAATTCTGAACTGTCAGACCCATACATAGAAGGGTTTTTTTGTATCAACAGTTTGAGAGCTCTAGCTGCTACTCTTCCCCCACTGAAGATGGTGCCTATCTTAATTCTTTTGTTTCCAACATTTGTCAAGCATCTAAACTTGACTTTAAGGTATGTGCATGATTGTGGCGATACTATGCCAAGGGCCTCTGCTTCTGTTTTATGGATGTATGCCTGGGAACATACTCCTCTGCTTCTGTTTTATGGATGTATGCCTGGGAACATACTCTACGGTTTTCTGATGAGGTGAAGTCTGAAATTTTGAATTCAATTTTTGATGAGGTTTTGTTTGGCCCATCTGCTGCTCGGATCCTCTGACCATTTATTTCGAGCACAAAAAGGGAAATTGGCTAGGCTAAAATGGCTTTCTAGGGCAGTTAGCTTAACACTTGCCTGTGAACCTATAAACAGTTTGTTAAGAGAGGGAAATTCAGGATGTTTCTTAGATTTTTCAGCCCCTTTCCCCCACCTTTAGAAATCTCCCAGATCCTCTTTTAAATCGAGGAAACAAAATGAGCATTCTCTGCTTCTCAAACCAAACAGGGAACAACAAGAAATGGCAGGAGAGGAACAGTAAGAACCAAACATCTTTTCCTAAAAAAGGGTCTGTCTGCATCTTCAGAATGGTTATGCCAGCATCCCCCCCCTTCCCTTCTTGCCCCAATCCCTCTCCCAGAAACTGATTCCGAACATTCCCTTTTGGCAACAATTTATGACACTCACAGGTGTAAAATGTAGTCTAGGAGGGATACAGTTGGCACTGGAAATTGAATGAGGATGCCTTCCAACAATTGATCAGTTTTGGGGAAGACCTCAAGTTGATAAGTTTTCTGTTATGAAAGGAGGTAAAACAGATCAGATACTGCTCCAAGGACACCTTCCAAACAAGCCTGGAAAATGGATGCTTTCTCTTTCCCATGGATGGAATTGTTCCTTTATGCATTTCCACCCTTTCCACTGATATCCAGGGTAATTCTGAGGATTCAGAAGTACTCTCCAAAAATAATTGTGGTGAGCCCCCCACACTTGGCCTAGGCAGCAGTGCTGCTCCCTTCTCATGGAGTCAGCCAAGGGCAGTTACCACAAGCTTATTCGCAAACTGGAACTACTCCCACAAGACGGGGGAGTTTGTAATGCACCCCAATTACATGCATCTTTAGCTGCGTGGATGGTTCAATTCTAATGCCTTTTAGGCTCCTTTTTTCAGAGAATGTTCAACAGGTACTAAAGGAGGCGGGAAAACCTGCAAGTAGAACAGATTTTTAGTAAATGCCTATCCAGTAGCAAGAGACCTATGAGGACGTTTTTTGCTAGGACCTTTCTCCAGGGGCTTTTGGATTCATATACTTCCTCCTACCTTGTTGGATAGGATTTGGTAATAGACTCTTATACCTTAAAGGTTACTGCAGCAGTGGGAATGATGAACATAATACAGTTGTACAAGTTGCAGTTACTCAAAATAGTAGATGTTTGAATTCTTCACTGCTGCAGTATTTGCACTCGCCTTCCATCAGCCTGTTATTGTATATAGTTATTGTTTGGAAATAGATTTGGTGGTTATTTCTTGTTTGGATAGTTAAGAACGAGTGTGATACTCAACATTTAAACAAGAAAGTCTCCAGGATTTTCCCGTCCTGACTGGTCAGCCCTGAGGAGGGTAAAATCAGCAATCTGCAGACCGAGTGCAAGTGTGGCAGGGAGCCAGAGCATTTGGAAGCTGGCTGGTTATTGACTGTGCAGACGCAACTAATATAGCCTAAATGTATTGCAGCAGTGAGGCATGCAAACATCTACTGTTGTGTGTAAGAGCAGCTTGCCCAAATTTACTTTCCCTTGTACAGGTGCTTGTAGAACCACTGGTTTTGTGAAGAAGTAGGTCAGCTAAGATTGGTTCTTTCAGGCTCAAAAAGTGAGGCAAAGGTCACCTCAGAGTTGAAAGCAGGCTATTGAATAAGGAAAGATGTTAATCGTGTTTCACTGTTGCAGTCATTACTCTTGGGTTATCCTGCTGGCAGACTACCCGCAGTCTACCAGAATTCCAAAGTCTAGGTCCAGCGTCTGTTGCTGTCGCCTCTTCCCTGACGTCAGTGCGCCAGGGGTATAAAAGATGCAGCCGACGCCATTTTCTTCAGTTTTTCTTGCCGCGCGGTGCCCAAAGCAAAAGCAGTTCGCAAGTGCCGCTCGGCCGACTCCTGAGATTTTCAAAGCTGAATTTCAGAACCGAAGTCTTCATTAAAGCTAATTACCCTGTTGGGGAAACTTTTTTTTTTCTTGCTCCGATGTCAGAAAAAGTTAGCAATTGTATTTCTTGTGCGAAGCAAATACCTCATAAGGATTTTCACTCTTACTGTATTCCTTGCCTAGGCCCTGATCATAACGTTGCTAGCTGTCGGTTTTGTGCTAGATTCAACCAACGCACTATCAAGCGTCTGTTCAATTTTGCATTTCATTATTTTGGCCGACGATTTAATTGCATAATGCCGGCGGAACAGCCGACAACAGGAGTTTACAAAAAAAACGCAAGGACAAGGATAGGCATCCGAGGTCCAAAACCGACGACAAAGCCTCTTCTAGGCCAGTCGCTGGTTCTCAGTGAGGCGCTTTCGCAGCCCCTGGCGCCCACTACCTCAGAGCCACAGGCCGCTACCGACTCCCACGTGGAGCCGACTGGGCCTCTGGAAACTCAAGGTATTGGACACTCTGAAATCAATCCCTCAGATGGGTCCGGAGCCGCTGAGCAGGCATCGGCTTCTGAGGGTGTCTTCAGACCTACACAACTATATATTAAGCCATCCTTAGCTTCAAAGACTAAAGCAGCTCTAAAGACAAAGAAACAAGTACAGCATTCTCCTATTCAGACTTCCATGCCTAAAAAACAGATGCTCAAAATGGCCGAAGACCTAATTACTTTGATCAGGGGCTCCCATCCCCCTCCTGATAAGAGGCCTAGGCAAGAGACAGAGTATGATTCTTCTGATCAGGTATCTGTTTCTTCTGATTCCTCTTCTGAACAGGATTACTCCATGCTTCCCTATGAGGATTCTGATGCTGAAGAATCCATTCCCTTCAGCCTCTCTTCTTGAGGACTATTCTTTTGGGGAAACACTGCATACTATGAGGGACCATTTCCACTGGGAGAGTCAGGAATATTCTGAGTCCAAGAAAAGGCTCAGAGACTTCCTGCTCCTTCCGCAGCACAGACTCCTAGCCATTCCACCTGTTCTAGACATTGTAGATGATGTATTTTCAGAGTCCGGACTGTCCCCTGACTCTTTATCCCCTGCACCTGCTAAGCCAGACAGATACTACAGGGTTCCGGATTCTCATAAATTCCTATATAAAAACCCCACTGCTGACCCAGAAACTATATCTCAGGGTCCCAAGGGGGTCAAGGCTTCCACTGCAAAAACCCTGTCCCCTCTGATAGGGATTCTAGGGCTCTAGACAGATGGGGGAAAAAAGTATACACTTCTGCCACCCTGGGTGTAAGGGCTTTAAATTGTCAATTTCATATGCTTAAATATCAGCAATATTTAATGTCATTACTTAAGCAGAAAATGTTGACAAATACTGAATGTTCAGAGAACAAGGAATTGCAGGATTTATTGCATGCAACTGAACAAGTGGGAAAGCATACTTTGCAATGTGGTTATGATTCACTGGAGGCCTCTTGCAGGGCCGCTGTTACAGGTTCTGTTATTAGAAGGCATGCTTGGTTAAAGGAACAAAATCTGCCTGATCATGTTAAAGCAAAATTATTAGATGCACCATTACAGCATGATACTTCGTTTGGTACTAAAGCAGAAGAGGTGTTGAAAAAAATTGAGGATAAAGCAAAATCCATGCAGACAGTCAAGGATTTCTTACAGGTACAGCCACCCACGTTTAGCAGGAACTGGCCTTCTAAAAATTGGTCCTTTCCAGTCTCAGACAGACCACAAAGAGGCAGATACAGGCGTCCCAGAGGCAGATCTCAGCCCCAAGGCTCATACAGGCCTAAATAATGAGGTGCTCCTACCTCCAAAAGCGGGAAGACAAATCACAGCCTTACAGGAAACGGTCCCAATGACTTTCCTCTACCAGTTCCAAGCAGTTTTCTTTTGACAGCCCCCTTAGGGGGAAAACTAGCACTTTTTTCATCAAATTGGCAAATGGTTACCCAAGACAAATGGGTTCTGAACATAGTGTCCCAAGGCTACAGGTTCCATTTTCACTCTACCAAGGTCAAAGGGCATGCCAGACCTGCCACACAATCAGTGGGCAGAGGCACAAAAACAAATTTACAGCCCTCATGGACATGAGGGCCATTCAGCAAGTACCACAACAAGAACGAGGGCAAGGATTTTACTCCAGACTTTTCCTAGTACCCAGGAATGACAAAACCAGGAGACTGATTCTGGACCTGTCTACACTAAATACGTTTCTGGAAGTTCCAAAATTCAAGATGTTGACTCTTCAGCAGCTACTACCCATGCTGGGCAAGAGGGCTTGGCTAGTAACTCTGGACCTAAAAGAGGCATACCTGCATGTCCCAATCAGACAATCTTGCAGAAGATACCTCAGATTCATAGCTGGCTCAATGCATTACCAATTCTCTGCACTGCCCTTTGGCTTATCTACTGCACCCAGGGTCTTTACAAAATGCCTGGCACCAGTAATTGCGTTTTGCAGACAAAAAGGAATTCAAATATATCCCTACTTGGACGACTGCCTAATTCAAGCAGAGAACAAAGACACTCTACTAAAGCATCTGGCGTTTGTAAAAAGATTACTAATTGGCCTAGGGTACACAGTAAACAAAAAGAAATAAAAAAATAGTGCCCTCTCGAGATGATATTCCTGGGTGCAAGCTTAAATACAACTGCCCAGTTGGCTTATCTCACGCCAGACAAGCAAAAACGGACTACTTATTTCAAGAAATTGGCAACAAAAACCCACTTTATCTGCAAGGAAAATCCTGCAGGCCTTGGGTTTCATGGCATTCTACATTCTACTAATTCCATATGCCAGACTGCATATGAGGAAGCTACAATGGTATCTGAAAAGTGTTTGGACTCAGCATTGCCACAGCCTGGAGACCGTAATTTCACTCATTCCCTGCCTACAAAGGAGTTTCGATGGTGGGTAGAAGCCTGTCACCACAACAAGGGTCTGCCATTCAGTTTACCCACAGCCAGACAGACACTGACAATGGATGCATCATAGTATGCCTGGGGGGCCCATATGGCAGGAAAATGTATCCAGGGCACATAGCCTGCAAACCAGATGCATTTTCACATCAATCAAAAAGAGATGCTAGCTGTTCAAAATATTTTCAAGGACCTACTTCATCCATGACAATTACTGATAGACAACACTACGGTCATGTGGGACATAAATAAGCAGGGAGGTACTTATTCCTACCCCCTCTGCAGGCAAGCAATAACCTTATGGGACACAGCATTGGCCTTTCAAGTTCACCTGCAAGCACAATTCCTGCCAGGAAAAACAAATACTCTGGCAGACGAACTAAGCAAAAACCTCATGGATCCCCATGAATGGAAACTGGATCCGCAAATCTTCAGGATGATAAGGAAATGGGGATGCCCAGACATAGATCTATTTGCCTCCCCTCACAACTGTCAACTGCAGAGATTTTGCACAAGGATTTACCACAAGCAAGCATGGAAAGTGGACGCCCTATCATTCAGCTGGAAAAACCTAACTGTATACGCTTTTCCCCCACTACCTCTCCTTCCCAGGGTACTCTTAAAGGTCAGACAAGAGAAGCCAAAAATGATTCTGATTGCACCAGACTGGCCACGCCAGCATGGATACTGCCTCAAACTTCTCATTTGCTGACCCAACAAAACAATCAGATCCTGCACAGCCAACTCAGGACCTTAAATCTGGCAGCATGGCGGATAATGTAGCCATTCAGAACACTCCTCTTTCAAAAGCTGTTATGGATGTTATCTTGGAGGCCAGGAGGCCCAGTACCCGAAAATCTTATGCAAAAAAGTGGCAGAGGTTCTGTGCTTGGAACCAGGAACAAGGCATTGACACATCTGTACCAAACATTCCTCAGATTTTACAATACCTAACTGAGATACTAAACAAAGGCCTTTCTTTCTCATCAATTAAGATTCATGCCTCTGCCATTTCTGCACATTACAATGCGGAACCACCTATCTTTTCTCATCCTTTAATAAGGCAGTACCTCAGAGGGGCCAAAAACATTAGGCCTTCAAGGAGAGCACCAATTCCGGCCTGGGACTCAATTTTGCTTTGGAAAAACTCACACTGCCTCCTTTTGAGCCAGCATCAACAGCGGATATTAAATTCTTATCCTGGAAAACAGCTCTGCTCCTAGCCATAACCTCTGCAAGGCGAGTCTCTGTGTTGCAAGCACTCATGGCTGTGGGAACCTTTCATCATTTTTCACCCAGACAGGGTTTCTCTGAGGACAAACCCCACATTTATGCCTAAGGTGGTGTCCAGTGTGGCCCTCAATCAAACCATTCACTTGCTTACCTTTTACCCAAATCCACAGAACAAGGGTGAGAAAATTCTACATTCCTTGGACATAGACAGTTACGCTTCTACTTTGGCAGAACTAAAGCTTCCAGAAAGACTGAGCAACTTTTAGTGTCATTTGCTGCAGGATCACAAGGAAAGGCTCTCTCAAAACAGACCATTTCTAAATGGATAGGCCATTGCATCCGTTTCTGCTATTCTCAACATGGCAAATCAGTGCCTAAGGGCATTAGGCCTCATTCCACCAGAGCAGCAGTCTTTCTCAGGGGAGTACCAACCAAAGAAATCTTAGAGGCTGCAACTTGGAGTTCAGTGCACACCTTTACAAAGCACTACCACTTGCCTCTCTACTCTAAGACCAGAGCAGGCTTCGCCACTGCAGTTCTGCAGGGCCTCATAGCCTCTCCTAACCCTATTTAGCCCAGCCACCCTTCCTCAGCTTTGGGATTCTACCCAAGAGTAATGACTGCAACAGTGAAACACTATGAACATAGTACAGTTGTGTACCTACCATAAATGTAGATGTTAGAGTGTATTCACTGTTGCAGTCCAGGTTACCCACCCACCATCCCCCTTCTCTTTGCTGGTACTTATCTGCACTTCTCTATCCTATACAGCCTTTTTGGTGTATTTGCTTGTAGGTGAAGGAAATATTATTTTTGTGTATGCATTTCTTATTGATATATTTTTCAGTCTACCTATTTGGGGCACCTGACATCTGGGGCAAGAAAAACTGAAGAAAATGGCATCGGTTGCATCTTTTATACCCCTGGCGCACTGACGTCAGGGAAGAGGCGACAGCAACTGACGCCAGACCTAGACTTCGGAATTCTGGCCGACTGCGGGTAGCCTGCCAGCAGGATAACCCAAGAGTCATGATTGCAACAGTGAATACACTCCCAACATCTACATTTATGGTAGGTACACAACTTTACTTTCTGTGCTACTCTGTCAGGAGTGTTGAAGGACTGAAGACTCTCTCTCTCTCTTTTTTTTTTTTTTTTTTTTAATTTCTTGGCTAAAAATAATTGGGGCTTTTCTAGCTGAACGATATGCTTGCATTTGTATTTACCAAAGAGGGCATTGTATTAGGTGATGGGTCTTCTAATGGTATGGTACCATAAAGTAAGATGACTTTGTATCTTAAAGACATTCTCTTGGAGGTTAATTGGACTAGATATAAGTATTTCATGGCTATAGTAGAAACATGATGATTGAATTAGAGGACAAGAGATGTCAACATATTTATCCAGGTCTCTTATGACCATATCTGTTTGAAGAGAATTACTACTAATAGCATATGAGGTGAGAGCAATTTTTTTGCCGATTGCTACTGTGCAGCACTTTTTGCATTTAGCGTGAGAGAATTTTCAGTACAACATGTATGTGCACATTCTAGCCCTTGATGGAGCAGTTTATTTGTAGATGAGTGAGTAACGGAGCCCAGCTTGCAGCTGTGTCGGCAAAATAAATGCCAGACAGGAGGGGGCCTAGCACTGTTCCTGTGATATCCCAATAGTTACATTTGGAGATTTTTACCTCCAACTATATCACTACTTGGGATCCATTGGGTAGCCAGTTAAGACTGATGCAGTCATAGGCATAGTGTCAGATCCTGGGCCAAGTCAAGATAAGCAGTGCGCATATTGACCACTGTCCACAAAAGACCTGGGCTTATCCTGAAATTGGTTGGTATTGATCAGTGTACTACCCCGTAAACAAATATAAATAAAAATAAAGACTTTTCCTTCACAAATCTAAACTGAGTGGGGTATCTAGATCAGTCAAGCTGCATTTGTCTGCATAAATGTGTTCTGCTATGATAGGTTCCGTGGTTTTGAGTATGAGGCTGATGGGCCTGTAATTACCTAAGTCAATGCAGGAGCTGCCATTGTCTAGAGGAATCTGTGGCTGTTCTCTAGCAACCCTGTGGGTAGGCTGAAGTTGAACAATTTAAGTAATGTTTTTTTCTGCCTGTGACCCTACAGTATCTGGATAAAGTGTTGTAAATGTTATAAGCTTATGTTCAGTAATTATAATAAATACCTGCAGCGTTTTGCTTTTTAAGTGGTCTGACTTTTGAAATTAAATTCTGGTTGTCCGTCTTTTTTGTGAAAGAAATAAAGAACCAGATTGACTTGCATAAATTCTGTTTGTTTCCCGGCACAGGTAGGATTTTAGTAAATTGTTTGTGTTCTCAGTGTTCAAGGACACAACTTCTGTTTGTGCCAGTATCAGGCTTTCCAAAGAGAGAGAAGCTACCTAGCTGAAAATCACCACATTCCCACGCTCTTCATTGTTGTGTTCTTAAGCCCAGTGTCTCTCTTGTTATCTGCCCCTTATGTTAACTGAAGCATAAAACTCCTCCTCTCTCCACTTCTATTGGCTGTTGTCATTAATTACAAAATTATTATTTTGTAGAGTTACTCACTTTTAGCTATTTAAATACTTTTTTCCTCCCATTCGTTTTCATAAATAACTGGATCAGTGCACCTACACTTTTCAGCCATTTCTGTTCCCGGCTTGGATGAAATGGGCATCCTGAGCTGTAGTAATTGGCTCATGTTTATTTATAGCCACCTTCTACTTAAAATGCTTGAGTGTGTAATGGATGTAGTTATATAATGTTAATGGAGGCAAAGCTGTCACATGCAGATAGTACAGATAAACAAGTAGGTTGTCAGTACCGCACAACAACACACTAAACCAATCCTGCACAACTCTGATCAGATTCTCAGATCTACATATGCTGAGGCCCTTAAAAGCAACCTGCCTAAATGATGAAGGCCTCTTAAATATAATCTCATAAACAAATACCCTCAGCAAGCTCATTAGCACACAGTGCAGGCAGCATCCACTATGAAACTTGCATCAGAATCCCATTGTCTCCAGTCAAAGGTCCATAAAGCAAACCTCCACACAGTCCAGTATTGTAATTATAGGTGACACACAAGTGTGCCACTCACCAGGCTGTGCACTAATGGTCAGCTGCCAGGATTTGCTACATCACATGTGTACTCAGGTCATTGTACCCCAAATACACACACCGTGCACATGTGGGTAAATGACTTCAAATAGACCTTTCTTGACTGACTGAAGAGAAACATTGTGGAGTTCACAGAATGCATTCAAGGTAGGTATGACTCTAGAGCATTATTCTACCCTCACCAAGAATGATGCTGGAATACACACAAAAGATTTGACTTCAACAGTTGGCTTAGCTTTTGGTGCCTCTCAAGAGGGATACAATGCATAATAGCGTGGGGTGAGGTGGTAGACTGTCCCAACTGCTTTGCCAGAGATGGCCTGCACCTGTTTCTCTTAGGCTTTTGTATATTTGCTGAATTGTTTAGCACCACCTTAGTATGTTTATGGACAATATCAGTCTCCTAAAGCTTACAATGTAAAACAGAGTTGGGATAAAATAAAGGTGTTGCTGCTCAACGTTAGGAACTTTAGCAGAAAACTCCTCTTCCTACAAGCATTCCTTATCCTGGAACACATTGATATAAGCATCATCAAGGACAATTGGTTCTCAATGTTCCCTAGATGGAAGTTAGTAAAGGCAGCGGTGTCACCATATTCTTAAAAAAAAAATTCACATCCGCACTTGATGGACAAGGTAATGACCTGGAACTCTTCCATGTCCTTATTAAGAAATACCCTTACATATTATAAACATAACTAACTATAGGGCCTCCTGTATGTCACCTTAAGCCCATAACTACTATCGAAATAGTATGGTGTCCCTGTGCATTAATCCTCTTGAATAACTTCAACTGGGAGGCTTAAATCTCTTCAAATATGTATGCTCCTCTATTCCTGGAATTCATTAATGTGAAGTCTCTGGACCAGTTAATAAGAACCCCGACAGCCTTCTCAACCAAGCCATCACAGCTATATTAAGTTTAGCCAAAGTATGTCCTATCTCAATCTCTCCTGCTAAGTATACTACTTAAAACTCCGTGCTCACTTGCAGCCAGTTGCAGTTTGCAGATCACCGCTACCCCTTTTCTACTAAGTCCGCCTTATCCATTAAGCTGCACTGTCTAGCTCTCCTCCTACTGCTCGCCCCTCGTTCACCTCTGTTTCCATCCTCCAGTCTAACTGTTCTTTCCAATCCAATCCTCTTCTACTTGCTCTTTCAACAATCTCCATTCTGTGCAGCTGTTTGCTCCACTGCATGAGTAATGCTCGGTACACATCCCTAGCCTTATTTTCATCTTGCCTTTCAGTACTGACATTCTTGCCACTCTCATTGCTTCCCGATTGTTTTTCTTGGGGATTTCTACAATCTCTCTGGGTTTAGCCCTGCTTCATTCGCCCTCGCTGTGCTCAGGCTCTTTCTGCTCCCCTACCCTACCCCCATTCCCAATCACCCCCACATCAATTACATTTATCCACTCCAGTCCCTCCCCTTCCTTCCTACACAGCCACTCAGACACCACTTCCTGTCTTACTCATCACTAACACTGAGTCATTCGATCACTTCCTCTTTACCTATCCTCTACCTAATGCCAAAACTACACCCTACATTTTACTAAATGCAGCACTTATTCATCTTGATTTTTTCCTCATATCACAATATCCTCTCCCCCCTTCCGTACATTCCCCACCGCAACCACCTCATACAACATCCGGTACTTCTCACTCATTTCTAATCTCCCTCTCCCTCTTCAACTACCCTAAGGTCTACCTTCTTAAATGTACTCTAATTCAGCAATATCTCTGTCCTCCAAATTCAAATCTAAATCTTACCATCTCTACACCCCATCTACTCCACTTAGTCCACACCAGCAACATACTCCTCTCTGGGGACGTCCACCCCAATCCTGGCCCTCTTACCCCTTCCCCTGACCATACACCCCTTTGCACTTCTACTACCACCCCATCTCCTCTTAACAGCACTCCCTTCCCACCCCCATCCCCTCACAACACCTCCTAAACACCTTACTATCCTCTCTTTAAGTATTCAAAGCCTTGTTAACAAAATCTCTGAATTTCATACTAGGATAGCCCATTTCCCCTCACATTCTAACCTTATGTGAAACCTGGCTAAAACACCATGTCACAAACACTGAAATACTTCCACCTGGCTACAATATTTACCGCTGTGACAGAGCCCACAAAAAGGGGGTGGCATAGCCATCCTTTACTCAGAAAATCTTAATCTCTCACCCATTGCCACCTCTATTGGTGATTTTCACACAGCTGAACTAATTAATTATCCTTAACTGCCATCTAAACTCACTCAGGAAATTTACCATTGCCTCCATATACATTCCCCCGGGCCATAATATCCCAGTCCTTGAAAACATCCTGTCCTGGTTGTCCCAAAATATAACATATGAAACCATCATACTTGGAGATATCAACATTGACTAGGCTAAAATAACAGACTCCCCACAGATGTGTATTAACTACATGGATTCCACCAACAAACATCCCACACCTGCTTGCACAAAACCTCTTCATCCAATTCATTTATTGACTGGATCCTCACTAACTCCCCTAACCTCTGCCACAACCCTTGTACCCTGCCGGATACCTTAAGTGATCATCTTCCCACCTCCATCCAAAGATACAATACTCAAATACCAAATCGCACTCCTACAGAGACTGCCGTAAACTCTCTAGCTTTAATGCCAACTTGTTTAACTCCATGCTTTCCAGAATCAATTGGGCTTTCCGTAAGCAACTTCCTCTCAATGATATAGTCTTAAAATTGAACCACATTTTCTTGGAAACTCAACTCCCTCGCCCCTTTCAGACAAATTAGAATTAAAGCTAATTATGCCCCCTGGCTATCTAAAGAGACCAGATCACTTATGCACAGAAGAGACAGTGCTTGGAAAGCATGGGCCATATCCAAGGCACCACCCCTTTTCCAAACTTACAGGGAACTTAGGAACCTTTTGAAAAAAACAAATCAACAAAGATAAAAAAAATCCTAGTATAGCTCACCCCAACTAAACTGTAAATCTAATCCACGCAAATTCTGGTCTACCCTGAATAAAATTCTTAAGCCTGGTCACCTTCCTACCCCCTCCCCTTTCCCAAATAACACTCCATTTGAAACTGCTACCCTTCTCAACAATTACTACATTAACACAGTCCAAAAGCTCACACACACTAGTCATAATTCTAACTCGCCTCTCTCCCCTGCCACTCCCATCAATAAAAAACGCTTTTCCTTCCAACCTGTTTCCACTGCTTACATCAAATCACTTTTTTGCTCAAATCCTGCTCTCCCTCCTTAGATAATCTCCCACCCCAGTTCCTCAAACTAGCTGCTAAATCAATATCCTTCCCCATGTCCCTACTAATCATTAGAGTTATCCAAGAAGCTGCAGTCCCTGACATTTGGAAATCCTTCATCTCTCTGTATAAAGGCGGCAACTCTGCTGACCCATCCAACTACAGACCAATAGCCATCCTTTCCCCACTAAGATACTTGCAAAATGCATTCATACTCGACTACTTGACTTTCTCCTTCATGAAAACCTTCTCACTCCCACTCAACCTGGCTTTCGACACACCATAGCACCACTACAACCCTCTTATCCTTAAGATAGCAGAGGCCAGAGATAACCAACTCATATCCTGCCTTTTCCTTGCCCTCTCAAAGGCTTTTGACACCATCTGCCACCCATCTTCTGTCTAAACTTGCGAACCTTAACCTTTCCCCTCTTTCACTTTAGTGGTTCACTAGATATCTGTCCAACAGGGAACAATCTGATGGCTCTCTTCCTGCTCCCCCTCACTTCCCATTACATCTGGCATACCCCAGGGCTCCATCTTGGGTCCCCTTCTGTATAACATCTTTCTAATGATCTTCACACATCTTGTAAACTGTTCTCTCTTATACAGTATGCTGACTATTCAGTTCTCATGTCTATTTCCAATAACATCTCTGATCACCACACACAGAGTGAAGATACCTTTCTATCCACTGAAAAATGGATATTTGATTATCAACTTATCCTAAACCCTAAAAACTAAACTCTTGCTTTTTCTCCGTTTTCTCTCTCAACATAAATCAACCTTTCTCATCACGTCTTCTAGTAACACCATCATAGAACCTGAACCACGTCATAGAACCTGAACTACACACTAAATTTCTTGGTACCATCATAGATGATGAGCTCAAATGCAACTTGCAGGTCTTATAAAGCATAAAAAAACAAACAAAAAAAAAAACACCAAAATCTAGGTCTCCTGTACCGAAATAGAAAATTTCTAACTCCCAATTCTAGACTCTCTCTCTCTCTGACTCGGGCTCTACTCCTCCCCTGCCCTCCTGTACCCTGCCCCAATCCTTACCAACTTAGACGTCAACCTTGTCCAAACTTCAGAGCTAGATTTGCCACCAACTCACCTCACAACTCTCACCACTGCCTGTCACTCAACTCTCTCCAATGGTTAGAATTCCCCGAACAACTCCTACTATCTCGGTTACAAAGCTTACATAGTATTGTGTACAGACCATCCAACTACCCAGCCCACTCTTCTCTGGTATCCTCTCGTACCCCTACATGTACATTCTGCGCCTCCAACCAATTACTCCTGGACATCTGCCACCCCAACAAAACTGCTGGCAAATTGCTCTACAAATCACCATAGCCCAAACTTTGAACAAACTCCCCTTCCACATCAGGTCTATTTCCCACCCCAAATACTTTAAAAAGGAACTAAAACTTCACCTTCTTAAGACTTGTCCCTGTCATGCCCCCACCTAATGCATTACACTACTATATTTCCTGTCCCCTCTCCACTAACTTCCATCTATGTATCCTACAAATTTTCTTCCCTCTCTAAATTCAAAGCTTCTCTATGCTGTAATCCTAAAGTTACTTGTAATGACATTACTGTACTATATTTTTTCCTGTATTGATCTATTATTTCATTGTATCTTTTTAACTTATGTATAATATGCAAAATAATTTTCTGTGCGTGAAACTTTCTATTCTAGTCTGTCTATAATTGTAACTCTATTGCTAGTAACATTTGTAGTGTAAATTGTCTCTATTGGAGCTTTTCTCTCGGTTCTCCACTGAAAATGGGCTACTGGCCCAGTTGGACTAACTCAGTTAGCAAATGTCAAATAAATAAAATCCTAGCCCTGGTCCTTACCAGTAATCCCTCAGTATTCAGAAGTTATGATAAGGCTAATCTACTAAAACTGAGTGATGACCTTGCTAAATTCAGAATCCCTTTCCAACTTAATGTTCCTCCTGCTTATGTAGAATCTTTTACTGCCAAATTCTACATATATGTTAGCAGCTACATAGACACATCTGACCTCCTTCAAAATACTGAAATACCAGATTTAAAAACACCCCCCACCCCCGTTATGGTACCCAGATATGAATGGGCTCTATAGTAGAACTGAACTAATTGCACACGAAAAGATCAACAACTCTCTTGATGTCAAAAACACTGTTGCCAAACTTAACGTGGAACTCCTAACCCTGATCAAATCAAGCAAAGCCAGATAATGAGGTCAAAATAGCCACCCAGGCAAAGGATGACTACAAAGCCACCTTTAATTGTTAGAAACAATTTCCAACAGTGTGCAGTGCTACAAGTAAATGACATCACACACACTGACCCATAGCCATCCTACTGGCATACAAGTTTTAGATCAAACTTTACCCTCCCCCCTTTTCTCTTGTAGTCGGAACAAACATTCCTTTTTAAAA